>NC_068291.1:41943272-41950772 GCF_025860055.1 Xyrauchen texanus
ATTGTAATTGGTAAAAACATCAAACTGATCAAATAGCCATGTGTCATATGCCGTTGGAAAGCTCTCAAAGAGTAGAGTACAACCAGCCAAAAATATAATAGCTAAGTATATGTCTTTGAAATACATGTTACATGTAAACAGGTTTGCTTATGAACTGTGTTTTTGCGTATAACTTAACATTTTTGGTCTAATCATTTATACTATATGTTACCAAGGTTGGGAGCGACCTTAGTATTTATTCATACATTTTTGTAAATGATTAGTTTATATTGCTTGATTTATATAGTTTTTAATGAAAAAAAGCCTATCTACAGACCTGAGATGGAAATTAGCATGTGCTATAATCTCTGTAAAATGCAGCTTTTTTTAGTTCTTGTGCTGAAATCATGTTTTTGTACTGTCCCTATACAAATAAACCAATTAATATAAAATGAATATAAACTGATCATAAAATAGTGCATACTATTACTTAGAGGAGGGGATTATCTTTAATATGAACCCACACACAACATAATCTGATGCATAGATCATTAGATAATGTGCTATCTGGCTAAAAACACGTTAGCATTCCTGGACTTCATCGAAAATTATGTAGTACATTGTTCAGCATCATGGAACGCTAAACCAATCGAATTAGGATTCAGACCGCTGCAACCAGAGATGGAAGTCATCCAAATATGGCCAGAGAGGATCCTTCACTATGGCCACCAGGAGATGGCGCCAAGTACATGACAGAGACTCAATGATGGCTCAAATGACACAGAATGAAAATCATTCTGTAAAATCTCATTACTATGTCTGCATGCTATGCAAACCTTTAGTCATTGTTATGTTTGTTTGGAGAGGCTTTTGGACACTTGGAGACGTTTTTGGACATTATGTTTGTAATGCTATAACTTTTGATTGCTTTGTTGTATCAGCACAACATTTGACTTAGTTATAGCTTACATGATTGGGAACTTTCAGAGCAGCCTTATTTACATCCTGAGATATATAATGTCAAATCAGAAAAATATGACTTTTTGTGATTTTTCAGCAGTTTCTTAGGATGAGAGTCTCATTTATTTATTATAATCTACTCCTACTTTAAAATTATACAAAACACTTGACCATCCTTGTTTTATGTTTGTTTGTTTATGTTTTTTGAGTTATAAGCCTTTAATTCTGGTTATGCCACTGGAACAGTTCATCTTTATCTTAACCTTTAAACAGCCTCAGTGGTTAAAGAGTTGAACTGCCTCGTTTGTGCTTTACTAGAATAGAAATAGAATAGAAGCACGTTCGCCGTGCTTGACATTGTGTATCATGTCATTTCACTAATAAAACTATCGCTTGTTTTGTTCAGACAGAGAAACCAGAATCTTTCTTCCTCCTTTACCCGGCAGGTGAGCAATGCCATTTTTAGTTTCTTTATTTAGTTTTTTTTAATAATTTGCAGTGTCATATAATTTGAAATAAATTATTGAAATTTAATAATTAATGTAATGTAAAAAATGCAAACAGCACGAAAAGTTAATATTTTTGCATAAAGTTAAATATTATAAAGCTGCATTATTATTATAAATCATTGATTTGTCTCTTTGATTCTGTTTAATTGCAATACAGTAAGGAAAATAGCAGATCTGGCGGAGAAAGCACAAGTATGTAATGCAAAAGTATACATAATGTCCATAGTACACACAATATATATATATATACACAAGATAAATTGTGGGTTCATTTTATTTTCTGTTCATTCAGATTCAGATATTTATGCAGAGATACCAGAAGGTAAACCAGATACAAGTAAGAACTGTAAAATATTTTACACTGTGTATTCCACTAAGAATTATACTAAAAATAGTTTTCAGATATTGTTAAACATTAGGACTTAAATCTAAATCATCTTTCATATTTCAGCAGGTAAATTCAGCCTCTCGCGGAATGATATTGTCCTCGGCCGAATTCTGGGTGAAGGTTTCTTTGGTGAAGTTCATGATGGCATCTACAAAAGCAAGGTTAGTGCATCAATCATACTAACCTACAAGATCAAATACAGAGCGCTGTGATCAGAATTACAAAGATACCGACAAAATAATTCAAGGATAACATGTGGCTTTGAGGACAGAAACTGTTTGCAAAATGGCAGAAATCTTGTGTCTTTATTCAGTCAGGGGATAGAGTGAATGTGGCCGTAAAAACATGCAAAGACTGCACAGCTGACGTCAAGGAAAAATTCATGAGTGAAGCTTGTAAGTCGTTTAATTTTTGCCATCCATAGAACTGAATAGATGCCAGAATAGAACAATAATGGGTTTTATTTATGCAGTGATCATGAAGAAATTGGACCATCCGCACATCGTGAGACTGATAGGAATTATAGAAGAGGATCCAGTGTGGATTGTTATGGAGCTTTACCAGTATGGAGAGGTGAGATTCATGATGTTTTTTTCATACCATTGAAATCTCCTTTCAATGTATTGCTTGAATATAGTCTTTTTTTCCCCTAAACTTTCATAAAACCCAAATCAGTTCATTTAAGACAGTCTCGGCTACATTTACACAGCATTGTATAAATTTGGCGTGATAAAATAAATCTCTAAATTAAGAATCCGTCCCTTTACAATTAACCGTCACTCCCATTTTAAAGGCGATATGTGCGTGTCCTGATTGCAGCACACAAAGTTGTCAGAGCCTGAACCAAAGTCTTTTATTTCTCCTACTAAACCGGTTGTAATATGCAGTGTGGGAATACTCTGGGTATGTTAAAGACCCACGATTCATCAGAGTTTCTCAGTGACCCAGTTTGAAAGCTTTGTTGTAAGAAAGGGTCAGTTCAGACAGGACACGCTTAAAACCTAATGCACCATCTCCACGAGTATATAGGATAATAAATTATAGACCCCATTCATTTAAAAATGTAAAAACACCACATACAATACAGTTATACATGATTTGTATTGACTCATTAGGTTTATATTATTAGGTTTACGATGGGTCGACTGTGTGTTCATGCATTTATTTGCTTTAGTGCTGTGCCTGCAGTAGGCCTACATTGTGTTTAATACAAAAAATACTACATTATTAAGTATTGTACAAAAAAGATGTTTTATTTAGGCATACAGGAAATGGACAGTTATACTGTAGCAGCAAATAGACAAAATACTAGTAAACAAGCTGCTTATGCCAATCGATTATTTTTCAGTAGGTATTGATAAGAATCAAACAAAATTACAAAAGCAACCAATTATTGAATCCAAATTATATTTAAACTGTTAACCTGGGCAGTAATCATTACGCATGTTTAGTTTTTTTTAAATATATATTCTTAAAATAATAATTATATTTGCTTGACAAATCCAACATACTGTAATTCTACAAACTTTGTTTGGGTTTTTTTTCATCCCTAAACGAAGACCCAAAATTCTGACCATGATTCCTCCCAGAGCTTTCAAACTACATCCACCAAACTTGGTACACGCCTTCAAACTGTTCCGGAATAGTGTGCTTTGTCTTTTCTAACTGTTCAGACTTACGGTTTTCGCACTGCGGACGATTAAAAATGGGAAAAATCCCATAGACATACATCGACGGAATGTTCAAAAGGGCAAACGGAATGCTCGTTAATTCAAAATCCAAATTTCAAAAATTCAAATATAAACAACTCCACAAAAGGGCTTTAAATGTGCTTTAAATCAATTTAATCTGAATATCTATCTAGCTTGCTAGGTTTGTTTTGCTGTAATGTCTTTATAACTTTAAAACTTATAAAATATAAGACAAGGCTCAAGATCATCAAGATCACTCAAGCTAACATCAAAGATTGTCTTGACAAACTTTTTCTATTAATTAGGTAAATTATTTACCTTTACTTAAAATTATGTTTGACAGTTAAATTGCTGTAGGGAACATGTCTTTTTTTAGTCTAAATTTAGCTATATATAAATATTAAACTTCTAAAATTATTAGCAATGCCACTTAATAATGTTTTTGTAACGTTACGTTACAAAACATTATTAAGTGGCATTGCTAATAATGAAAATCTCATACCATTACTCACCCTATTTAAAAGGCTTGCTGATGTAATTGCTGTATCCGTGCATTATGCAATACTATTAAATGGACATTATTGTAATCCTGTTTCCTCTATGTTTTATTTCAGCTAGGAAATTACCTGATGGATAACGGGCACAAACTGACTAATGTAACCCTGATGCTGTACAGTCTGCAGCTCAGTAAAGCTCTGGCTTACCTAGAGGGCGTCAATATGGTACACAGGTACGTCAACACACCTGTGTTATCTGTGTAAAGTTATATCCAATACAGTACAACTTTGTATCATGACGATGTAATAGCAGTAAGTGATTTTATAACACTCTGGGGCTTTTCCACTGCACAGTACAGCTCGACTCGACTTTTTGGGGGTTTTCCACTGTGGATTGTACCTAGTACATGGTACTTTTTTAGTACCACTTCGGTCGAAGTTCCAAGAGAGCATACTAAATGTGACATCAAAACCATGCTGATCACTGATTGGTTTGACAGAATTGTCACTACCGGTGACACTGGACATCAACACGCTAGTTTTAAAGTTAGCAACCGTGATAGAAGTATCACTTGTTCACGCAACTTTTGAATTGTATAAAGAAATGGCTGTGCGCAAGACCATGCCATGGTCAATAAACGAGGTGCAGATGTTCCTCTCGTTGGCGACAAACGAAATGACGCAAAAAGAAAAAGTCTTTCAGGAAGTGTCTCAGCTGTTGGCCGCACACGGCTACCATCGGACCTACCAACAGTGTAAGGAAAACTTACACCACAACAGCCGGAGTGGTTCAAACAGAAGAAAGTGGAAGTGTTCGACCAAATGGACGCTATCTATGGCAATGGGAGGGAGAGTGCCCGGGACTCAGCCATAGTGTTATTGGAGTCCACGATAGAGGATGGTACGTTTTGTTACGTTAAGTCTATACTCTGCATGAAAGCTTCACTTTATTTAGTTGACCAGCTACGCTTCTAAAACAACCAGGCCAATTTAACTGTTACACTTCTGTAAAATCACCATGCAACAACTACTTTATGCAGCACAATGAGCTAGTAGCTAACAGCTAGCGGTCGTGTTATTGTTTTGGTCAGTTTGTGTTGCGTTTAAGATGATGTCACGGCAGTAGAGGCGGCGTAACTATGACGATCAGCCTATAATCCCACCCACGTTGAGGCGGCACTAAACTGCAGTGGAAAAGCAAGCTCAGAAAAGTAAAGCGAGCAGAGTCGAGTCAAGTCGAACCGTAACGTGCAGTGGAAAGGTGCCTTGAAATCATGTTAACATGTATAATGATTACGTCTTCTGGCTATACTTTTGAATCGGTGGTTATTTGAATGTTTACTGACTAGCCCATTGACTTCTATTGTAAGTGCCTCACTGTAAACAAATCATTTTGTTTAGTTTTTTGTTTTGTTTTTGTTAATAAAGCAGAGATGAGTTGAAACTTTATTACCATTAAGTTTACTGATATTAGTTGATATTTCATATTTGTGTATTTGTGTATCCGTGACGTTGTGCAGAGACATTGCTGTAAGAAACGTGCTAGTCGCTAAACCAGACTGCATAAAGTTGGGAGACTTTGGCTTGTCCAGATATATAGAAGAAGAGGAGTATTATAAAGGCAAGAATCGAATCATTGATATTCATGCTTTAATATGAGCTGTTTCTTTTCAATCACATTTCTTACGACTTGCATTTTTTAAATTTGAGTGATCAAATTGTCAAATGGCAGTGTTTGTTGTCTCTCCAAAGCGTCTGTGTCTCGATTACCCATCAAATGGATGGCTCCAGAGTCCATCAACTTCAGACGGTTTACCTCGGCGAGTGATGTCTGGATGTTCGGTTAGTGACTCTGATGTGTAATGCAACACATTACTTAGATTAGTTGGTTGATTTCACCTAAAAGTGGAACTCTTTGGTGCTTTCAAAACATTCTTTTGTTCATTTGAGCGACCTGTCCAGCCCAACACAGCAACATTGACTCAACCAATGGTGTGATTTTGGGGCTGAACAATCTGTTCGCACAACCAATTGGAAGCTGGGTATTTTCTGCAATCTGTTTAAAAGCAGTAATTGTTTTTTTGGAATAGAGCGCAACAGTGCCCTCCCACATTTTTAGACGTCTTGCTTCCGCAAGTATTTTTCCTATTCATTTTCTCCATAGGGATTTCACAAAATCCTTCACAAAAGAGTTTTAAACCATTAACCAAACCAACCAGCTCTGAGGTAAATAACAACATTACAACTTTGATTTAAAGCTAAAAAGTATTTTAAAATTGGACAAAAATACAAAGAACTTAACATCATTAAAAAGGGAATGAACTACAATCCCATGAGACATTGCGAATGACGTAATCGAATCGAAAACATGACAAAATATTCAACAGTTAATTTAAAGCTGTTGATTATAAGTATATAAATAATATATCCCAGAATATTCTGATATGCACTAAACTAAGTAGTTTGAGGACTAATTAGTGGATCTTTTCTCTTCAGGATCATGGGTAATGTAGTTTTTCACCACAAATCAGCCACAACATAAAACCACCTACCTAATATTGTGTAGGTACCCCTCATGCCACCAAAACAGTGCCAACCCGCATCTCAGAATAGCATTCCCAGATTATATTCTTCTCACCACAATTGTACAGAGTGGTTATCTGAGTTACCGTAGCCTTTGTCAGTTTGAACCAGTCTGACCATTGTCTGTTGACGTCTCTCATCAACAAGGTGTTTTCAAACTACAAGATATTAGGCAGGTGGTTATAATGTTGTGGCTGATCGGTGTGTGTGTATATATATATATATATATATCTAAAAATGTGTTTTGTTTTTTTGATTAAGAAGTTTTACATCGCCTAATGAGAAAATTCATGGGATTTTTACTTCCAGAAACAGACTGTTGCTCTCTGTTCTGTCCTGGAGATATTAGTGATGCAGAAATTACACAATTCAGCTTTAAACACGTGATTTAATTGGCGACTTGTTGTGTCAAGTTTGCCGGGAGTTGTGCAAAGAGTCTCCCAAGCGCAACCTGGACTTTTCAAATCTGAATCACTTTGCTTTGATTACATGAGGCAATAAATCAATGTAATTTTGAGGATTGTTCAAACCTGGTGACATTCTGTAAATTCCTGTTTCCTGTTGTCAAAATGCGTCAGTTTTGCTTTGGTGACTCAGTATCTGGTCAAGAGTCTACTTAAAGGGATAGCTCATCCAAAAATGAAAATTTGGTCATTATCGTATGACATCCTTTCTTGCGTGGAATAAAAAAAAAATATTATATCACCAAATGTACAAACTTCTCCTTTCCATTTAATGTTAGTGCCCATCCACTTTGTATGGAAAAAAAGCACAAAAGTGTAAACATTCTCTAAAACATCTCCTTTTGTGTTCCACAGACTGGAAAAAAAGTAATTCGGGTTTGGTTTGTTTTTCGTTTTTTGGACAAACTGTCCCTTCAAAAAAAACAAAGT